>NC_092040.1:48126071-48154199 GCF_003086295.3 Arachis hypogaea
TTCTTCTTTTTCTTTCAAGAATTGCTCCATGAATGCAGGATGGGGCTCTAGATATTTCTCTGGCCCTCTTGATTTTGGCCTTGTTCAGCCTGCATAAGTTGGTTTTGACCTTGTTGAGCCTGCATGAGCTGCTGAGATAATTCATCAATTGATCTTTGCAATTGGCTCATATCAATGGCTCATAAGCTTGATTTCGTCCTTCCTCTCTTTGTGCTCTCCTTTGTCTAGGAGCTACTACCCCTTCTTGATCTTCTTCTTCATTAATTCCCTCCATACTCTTCTTAGTAATTCCTTTTCCTACTTTCACCTTTGTTGTGTCCTCATCTTCAAAGATTACATTAGCTCTGTTACATAGCCGTGGATGGTGCTTGGATGTCCAAGACCTTTTGACTTGCTTGTGCTATCGGCCATTTCTTGAATGCTGTCGGCTATGAGTTGTGCAACATTGATCTCACCTCCATGCAAGATGCAGTGTGTCAATAGTGCTCGTTTAATTGTGACCCAAGAGGCATTTCCAGTAGGAAGAATAGATCTCCTCACTATTTCAAACCATCCTTTAGCCACAGGAGTAAGATTTATCCTCCTTATGTGACTTGGAATCCCCTTTGAATCTCTTTCCCAATCTGTATTTTCCATGCATATTCCTTGCAGGATCTCATCAGGATTGTTTTCCCGTTGCAATCTATCCTCATAACTAAGCTCTGGATAAGTGATGGTTCTCAACTTGAGAGCTCTTGTGATGGCAGCTGGGCTAAAACTCACTTCAACCCCTCTGACATAGCTCGTGTAAGGAGCACTATTTTTGTTTTCTTTGGCAGCATTTGCATAGAACTCCCTAATCATTACTGCACTGATGTCAGTCAGAGGAGCACACAAGAGTTCCCACCTTCTTTCTCTAGTAATCTGCCTCATTATGGGGTATTCTCCCTCCTTCAAATCAAGGCCTTTTTCATAGATAACATTCTTTACCATGAACCTATGATATCTCCCTTCATGGAATTGGGATCTAAATTGGTTGCATCAAAGGTTGGGGGTTCGGTTATCATAGGCTCTTTTCCCGGCCTTCTTTGTGAGCTTGAGGAGGCCATTGAATTAAAGTGAAAAGAAGGAAGAAGTGAGAGTATAGAAGAAATATGTGTTGTGTTTGGGGTGAACCTTGGTTCGGTTTTTATGTGTGAGGCAAGGAAATTATGTTGGTTTTGGAAGTGGAAGAGAATATGGTTTTAATGTGAAAGTGGCTTGAATAAAGAAAGTGTATGCCGTGTTGGTGCAACGGCTATTTATAGGCCATGTTTCAAGCTTTTCAACAAAACCATAATGAATGAATGAGGAGGGGATCGTGAGTGTTCATGAAGGCTGAGATTGGTTTGCTCATTCAAAGAATGCATGAAATGGACGGCTTGCATGCATGGTTGAGGCTTGACGAGGATTCTCCTCCTATTGGTTGCATGTACTTCGGTGTCCAATGTTGCATGCATGCAAATTTTGTCCCCTATGAGCACGTTCTCCTAGACACATGTGACCTTCCTCACATGACTCCTCCTAGCCGTGGCCCTCCTTGAGTTTTGTCTTAATTTTTTCTCCTGCAAGATCAAGATAACTAGCCTTAGATCATTAATATGCCGTTGCAATTAATTTGCACTAAAAGAAATATTAATTGTTTATTATTATGAAAAATGTTTTTGTGGTCAATTGTGTCCCTTAATTAAAATGTTAAAGGTTGGTGAACACCAAACTTATCTTTTATTTAGGGAATGGCTTAAAATTGTAAACCAATCTCACAATTGATGTATTTTTTTTAAAAATATTGATGTATGATTCCTTGTCTATATGGTTTTGAGTCCCTGATTGGAAAATGATCCTCTGATTATGCAGACACCAAACTTAGTGTTTGGTCACATGCTTTATCAAAAGACTTATGCATATGCTCTAAAAGACAATACTCTTCTTTGAATAATGAACTTGGGTGTGCCTTAAGGTACACCAAACTTAGAAGTTTGCCATGTGCTTCAAAATGATATATGCATTCACCAGGCATGAAAATTCAAAATCATATTCAGAGGAATCATAGCTTATTAAATAAAAGAGAGAACAGAAATCTTAAACCATGGGTTGCCTCCCATGAAGCGCTCTTTTATTGTCATTAGCTTGACATTAACCTCCCTTTAAGGTGGTTGATGTTGGTGATGTCTCAGCTTGTCACCTCTCACTGTCAGCTTTCTCTGAGTGCTTTGATGCTCAATTTCCATATGCTCAAGAGAGAGAATTTGGTTGACAGTGTAATAATCTTCTGCTCCCTGCTGTTGGTATATTAATTGCACCTTATCACCCTTAGAAAATCCTTCAGTTGGGATTTTCTTGTTCTTCCACCCTTTGTGAGCCTTTTTCTTGTTCTTCACCTTTTTCTTGCTTGTTGATCTTCCTTTCTTGGCAATTACTTGAGTTGTGATGCCTTCCTTCTTGCTGATCACCCCTGCTTCCTTGTGAATCCCCTTTTCTTCTTGTATTTGTTTGTTTATCTGTTTCATTTCCTTTTCAGTTGATTGCTTTGAAAGAAGGTCATCACTCATCCTGCTTGTTTCTTCATCCATTTGTGATTCTGGGAAGACTTTCAAGATGATGCTCTCCTCATGCATCCTAAGGGTTAACTCTCCTTGCTCTATGTCCACAATGGCTCTAGCAGTGGCCAAAAATGGTCTACCAAGTATTATAGAGTCACTTCCATTTCCTGAAGAGTCTAGGATCACAAAGTCTGCCGGGTAGATAAACTTGTCAACCTTAACTAAAAGGTTCTCAATCAGCCCCTTAGGATGGATTATTGATTGATCTACCAATTCCAAAGTCATTTCTGTTGGTTTCATCTCCTCTATGCCAAGCTTTTTCACTAGAGAATATGGGATTAGATTTATGCTTGCTCCTAGATCGCACATCCCTTTGTTAATAAACAGGTTTCCAATGGTGCATGGTAAGAAGAAACCTCCAGGGTCTTCAAGCTTGGGAGGGAGTCCCTTTTTAATGAGTGCACTACATTCTTCGCTTAGCATCACCGTTTCCTTCTCATTCCAATCCATTTTCTTGTTGATAAGCTCCTTTAGAAACTTAGCATACAGGGGCATTTGCTCCAAAGCCTCTGCCAAAGGTATGTTAATTTCCAATTTCTTGAAAGTCTCAAGAAATTTGTGGAAGTGCTGGTCCTTTGTTTCCTTGTGAAATCTTTGTGGGTAAGGCAGTGGTGGTGTTGAGCTCTTCACCACTTGATGCTGTTTTGGAATTGGTTCCTCCATGATTTGCTTGCCTTTCTTTAAATTCTGTGGCTTGTTGTCTTCCTCTGTGAGCTTTTCTGAAGCACTCTTGCTTATCTTGTCTTGGTTGATGGTTTCATCCTTCTTTGTTGGCTCAGTGTCATTCTCCATAAGCTTCTCTGTTGCTCTTTGGTTACCATCTGTCAACACCCTTCCACTTCTTAGTTGCACAACCTTGCATTCTTCCTTTGGGTTGGGAATGGTGTCACTAGGTAGTGAACTTGATGGCTTCTCAACAGAGATCTTCTTAGAGATTTGTCCAATCTGCCTCTCTAGGTTCTTCATGGAGGCTTCTTGATTTTTGTTTGTCAATTCTTGGCTCTTCATTAGTTTCTCCAAGAGTAGCTCTAGATTGGTGATTCTCTGTGAGTCTTGGGAGATGGTTTGATTTGGGGTGTTGATGGATGAATATAAGTGTTTTGGTTAGTTGGGTGGTTATTGGGTGGGTATTGGTTAGAATTTGGGTAGTTGTTTTGTGGTTTTCTGTATGAGTTTTGGTTAGTGTTTGGCTGGAAGTTATGGTTTGTGTTTTTCCAATTGTTTTTGCCTGTGTTTCTTTGCCATGGTTGTTGGTTTTGGGTATGGTTGTCTCCCCATCTAAGGTTGGGATGGTTCTTCCAAGATGGGTTGTAGGTATCACCATAGACTTCATTTGTTCCAGGATTTTGGTTGTGCATGTATTGGACTTGCTCTTGTTGTTGCTCCTCTTGAGTTTCTTAATTTTGCACCCAAGTGGTTGGAGGTTGGCTTGTGGTGTTCACTGCTGCCACTTGCAAGCCATCAATTCTCTTAGCCATTTGCTCAAATTGTTGTTGAATCTGTTGCTGCATCATCTTGTTTTGAGCTAAGATTGAATCAACTCCTTCCAACTCCATGACTCCTCTTCTCTGTGATGGTTGGCGTTGTCTTTGATGAGCAAAGAAATATTGGTTGTTGGCCACCATCTCAATGAGGTTTTGAGCTTCCTCTGTGGTCTTCATGAGTTGTAAAGAGCCTCCTGCAGAATGATCAAGGGCTTCTTGAGCTTTAAGAGTGAGTCCCTCATAGAAGTTTTGCAACTTATCCCACTCAGTGAACATCTCTGGTGGACATTTCCTCAATAGAGCCTTATATCTCTCCCATGCTTCATATAAGTTCTCGGCCTCCATTTGAGTGAATGTTTGAACCTCTGTCTTCAACCTTAGGACTCTTTGAGGGGGGTAGAATTTGGCAAGAAACTTGCTCACCAAGTCATCCCAAGTGTTGATGCTTTCTTTTGGAAAAGTCTCTAGCCATTGAGTGGCTTTATCTCTAAGAGAGAATGGGAAGAGTAGCAACTTGTAGCTGTCAGGAGGTACCCCATTTGTTTTCACTGTGTCACAGATTCTCAAGAAAGTAGACAAATGTTGGTTTGGATCCTCCAAAGGCCCTCCTCCAAAAGAACAATTGTTTTGCACCAGAGTGATGAGTTGTGGCTTGAGTTCAAAGTTGTTTGCATTGACATTGGAAGGAAGAATGCTACTCCCACAATGCCTAGCATTTGCAAATGTGTATGAAGCCAAGACTCTTCTCTGTTGTTGATTATTGTTGGCTCCTTCTCCTGGTTGACTGGTATCTCCTTCCATATCTTGGAATTCCTCCTCAGATTCTTCTTCTTCTCCAACAATGTACTTCCCTCTTTCAGCTCTTCTTATTCTCCGAAGAGTTCTTGGATCAATTTCAGAGATGATAGGAGAGGATCTCCCTATACCTGACATACAAACACACAGCAATAAACACACAAACCCAGAAACACTATGGAACTTCAATCTGTGGTTAGAATGAAGGTTTAGTTAGTTTAAACAAAAATTCAAACAGTTAGTGTGTTAGTAAGAGTTAGAATAACAGAAAAGTAAAATGCTTAATCTAGACCTCCACTTCACTTAATCATTGTCAATCTATTTCAATCCCCGGCAACGGCGCCAAAAACTTGATGTGTGGAAAACGATCCAACACAAAACTCACCGGCAAGTGTACCGGGTCGCATCAAGTAATAATAACTCACATGAGTGAGGTCGATCCCACAGGGATTGAAGGATTGAGCAATTTTAGTTTAGTGGTTGATTTAGTCAAGCGATTCAAGTTTTAGTTGAGTGATTTGTGTTTAACAGAAAGTAAATGACATTAAATGTAAAGGGGGAAGGGAAAAGTGCAGTAAATTGAAGAACAGAATTGTAAATGTGCAGAATCTTAAAGAGCAAGGAAGTAAATGACTGAAACTTAAAGTGCAAGAAACTTAAATTGCAGTAACTTAAAGGGCAAGAAAGATAAATGACTTGAATATAAAAGGGAATTGAGGAATGGGATTGCAAGATCTAAACAAAGCTGAAGTAAATTGTAGCAAGAGATTGAGCAGAATTTAAATCAGGAGCAAGTAGCATTCAAACAGAATTGAAATAAAATGCAGCAGAGGTTCACAGAAGAACCAAGAGTGAATTATGATCTCAGGATCCCAAGGGCTTAGGTAGCAGAGCCTAAAACCCAATTTCCTTCCCAGATCTGAATTAACTAAGCAATTGAAAAAAAATTAAAGATAAAGCAGTAGAAGAACAGAATTGAGATTCAATTATGCAGAAAATAAAATACAAAGAGCTTGAATGGGAATTGGGACAGAATTTCCCCAATTTCACACACCCAATGCTCAGAAAACAGAAGAGTAGAATTGCCCAAGAGAAGTGAGGAAGGAGATCAATCAATTCTCCTTTGATCCTCTTAGTGCTCGGACAAATCTCTCAAGAAAGCTCAAAGACAAAAGTTAAAAGCTCAAAATGAAAGCAAATTTCAAAGCTCAAAGTAAAGGTAGCTAAAGGTCCTAATTACATCAAACTAAGTCCTATTTATACACTTTCTATTATTGGATAATGGGATTTGGATGGGCTTTTGGATTGGTGAAGAAATGAATTCAAATGAATTTTTAATTTGAATTTTTGGCCCAAAAACCACTCCCAGGAGGCTGCCCTGCCCTTGTGGAGGGCAGGGCAGAAAAATGAAGCTTGGTGCATGGATTTGGTGCGGCCATGTGCGAGTTGGTGCGGCGTGTTGTGATTCTGGCGCGTCCTGGTGCGAGTCTGGCACGAGGTTGGTGCGCCAGAGGCTGCCCTGCCCGCGCCAAGGGCAGGGCGGGAAAGTTTGGTGCGCCAGGGAGCGTTAGTGCGTGCGGATGGTGCTGCCAGGAATGAAAAACGCTGCCCTGCCCGCGCCAAGGGCAGGGCAGGATCGGTTTGGTGCGCCAGGGAGGAAACGCGCGCGCCAGATGCTGCCAGGACGAGGAAATTGGTGCGCCAGAGTGAGAAATGGTGCGCCAAGACCGTGCCAATTCAAATGCTGCCCTGCCCGCGCCAAGGGCAGGGCAGGGTTGCCATATTGCACGCCCGTGTTCGAACCTGGGCCGATGCAAACACGCTTCTTTTTCTCTTGGCTTTTTGGCACGCTAGTCACCCTTAGTCTTTGGCTTCCTCATGGTCCCTTGCTCGAGCCTTGTAGCATGCATAGCTGATATTTTCTTCTTGATTTTCTTCCTCATGGAGCCCGATTCTGCTCTCCACAAGGGCAGGGCAGAGTTTGCTTCTCTTGGTTCCAAGGCATCATTTTGTGCTCTGCCCTTGGAGTGGGCAGGGCAGAGTTGCCTTCCTTGGCTTGTTCACTTAATGCTGCCCTCCTAGAGGGCAGTCTGCCCTTGTGGAGGGCAAGGTTGCTTCCCTCATTAGTTGCGGCACGCTTCTCTCCTCTTTGGCCACGCTTTCCTTTTCTTGTGTCACGCTTTTTAGGCCACGCTTTTCATTTTCTTTTCTTTTCTTCACCTAAAATAAACCAAACAACCACTCAAAGTATCACTAAATTCAAGAGGCTTATAAATCAATTAAAATGCAATTAAAATTAGCTTAAACCTCATGATTTAACATTAATTTCATGGTGGTTGCTTGATTTAGAGAAGTTGTGCATTTTCACTCCAAATCACTTACTTAAGATGCAAGAAAGTGCATAAATGCTAACAAAACAAGTGAAATTAGCTCGAAAAATGGGTATATGATGACTTGTCATCAGCAAGTATCAACCTAATACCTGCATCTACTATCAGAAAGCTTGGTTTGACTGAAGAAATCAAACCAACCAGGATATGTCTTCAACTTGCTGATGGCTCCATTAAATACCCATCAGGCGTGATTGAAGACATGATTGTCAAGGTTGGGCCATTTGCCTTTCCTACTGACTTTGTGGTGCTGGAAATGGAGGAGCACAAGAGTGCAACTCTCATTCTAGGAAGACCTTTCCTAGCAACTGGCCGAACCCTCATTGACGTCCAAAAAGGGGAAGTAACCTTGAGAGTCAATGAGGAGGAGTTCAAATTGAATGTTGTCAAGGCCATGCAACATCCAGACACCCCAAATGACTGCATGAGTGTTGATATTATTGACTCTCTGGTAAGAGAGGTCAATATGGCTGAGAGTCTTGAATCAGAGCTAGATGACATCGTTCAGCCTGATCTTGAGGAATCAGAGAGAATAGTAGAACCTCTGAAAATCCCTCAGGAAGAGGAGAAACCTCCTAAACCCGAGCTCAAACCATTACCACCATCCCTAAAATATGCATTCTTGGGAGAAGGTGATACCTTTCCTGTAATCATAAGCTCTACCTTAGAGCCACAGGAAGAGGAAGCACTAATTCAAGTGCTAAGGACACACAAGACAGCTCTTGGGTGGTCCATTAGTGATCTCAAGGGCATTAGCCCAGCCAGATGCATGCACAAAATCTTGTTGGAGGATGACGCCAAGCCAGTGGTTCAACCACAAAGGCGGCTGAATCCAGCCATGAAGGAAGTGGTGCAAAAGGAGGTCACTAAATTACTAGAGGCTGGGATTATTTATCCGATTTCTGACAGCCCCTGGGTAAGCCCTGTCCAAGTTGTCCCTAAAAAGGGAGGCATGACAGTGGTTCACAATGAAAAAAATGAACTGGTTCCTACAAGAACAGTTACAGGGTGGCGTATGTGTATTGATTATAGAAGGCTCAATACAGCCACCAGAAAAGATCATTTTCCTTTACCATTCATTGACCAGATGCTAGAAAGACTAGCAGGTCATGAATACTACTGCTTCCTGGATGGATATTCAGGTTATAATCAAATTGCAGTAGACCCCCAGGATCAGGAGAAAACAGCATTCACATGTCCTTCTGGAGTATTTGCATACAGAAGGATGCCATTTGGCCTGTGCAATGCACCTGCAACCTTTCAGAGGTGCATGCTCTCAATTTTCTCTGATATGGTGGAAAAATTTCTGGAAGTCTTCATGGATGACTTTTCAGTGTTTGGAGACTCATTCAGCTCCTGCCTTAACCATTTAGCACTTGTTCTAAAGAGATGCCAAGAGACTAACCTGGTTTTAAACTGGGAGAAGTGTCAGGTGCATGCTCTCAATTTTCTCTGATATGGTGGAAAAATTTCTGGAAGTCTTCATGGATGACTTTTCAGTGTTTGGAGACTCATTCAGCTCCTGCCTTAACCATTTAGCACTTGTTCTAAAGAGATGCCAAGAGACTAACCTGGTTTTAAACTGGGAGAAGTGTCACTTTATGGTGACTGAAGGAATTGTCCTTGGGCACAAAATCTCGAACAAGGGGATAGATGTGGATCAAGCTAAGGTAGAGGTAATTGAAAAATTACCACCACCTGCCAATGTTAAGGCAATCAGAAGCTTTCTGGGGCATGCAGGATTCTATAGGAGGTTTATAAAGGACTTTTCAAAAATTGCCAAACCTCTGAGCAACCTGCTAGCTGCTGACACGCCATTCATCTTTGATAAAGAGTGTCTGCAGGCATTTGAGACTCTGAAAGCTAAATTGGTTACAGCACCAATCATCTCTGCACCAGACTGGACATTCCCATTTGAATTGATGTGTGATGCTAGTGACCATGCCATTGGTGCAGTGATAGGACAGAGGCATGACAAGCTTCTGCACGTCATTTATTATGCCAGCCGTGTTCTAAATGATGCACAGAAGAATTACACAACCACAGAAAAAGAGCTACTTGCAGTGGTTTACGCCATTGATAAATTCAGATCCTATTTAGTAGGATCAAAAGTGATTGTGTACACTGATCATGCTGCTCTTAAATATCTACTCACAAAGCAGGATTCAAAACCCAGACTCATAAGATGGGTATTGCTTTTGCAAGAGTTTGATATAGAAATAAGAGACAGAAAAGGGACAGAGAATCAAGTAGCAGATCACCTGTCACGAATAGAACCAGTAGAAGGGGTGTCCCTCCCTCTCACTGAGATCTCTGAAACTTTTCCAGATGAGCAACTCTTTGCCGTCCAGGAAGTGCCATGGTTTGCAGACATTGCAAACTACAAGGCAGTAAGATTCATACCCAAAGAGTACAGTAGGCTGCAATCAAAGAAATTGATCACAGATGCAAAGTACTATCTTTGGGATGAACCATATCTCTTCAAGAGATGTGCAGACGGAGTAATCCGTAGATGTGTGCCTAAAGAAGAAGCGCAGAAAATTCTATGGCATTGCCATGGATCACAGTATGGAGGACATTTTGGAAGTGAGCGAACAGCCACAAGAGTCCTCCAATGTGGCTTCTACTGGCCTACTCTCTATAAAGATTCCCGAGCATTTGTACATAATTGTGACAGTTGCCAAAGATCTGGCAATCTGCCTCATAGTTATGCCATGCCTCAACAAGGAATCTTGGAGATTGAGTTGTTTGATGTATGGGGTATTGACTTCATGGGACCTTTCCCACCATCATACTCAAACACTTATATTCTGGTGGCAGTGGATTATGTATCCAAATGGGTGGAGGCTATTGCAACACCCACTGATGACACTAAAACAGTGTTAAAATTCCTCCAGAAACATATCTTCAGCAGATTTGGTATCCCCAGAGTATTAATCAGTGATGGGGGCACTCATTTCTGCAATAAACAGCTTTACTCTGCTCTGGTACGTTATGGAGTTAGCCACAGGGTAGCTACTCTATATCACCCACAGACTAATGGGCAAGCTGAAGTCTCAAATAGAGAACTTAAAAGAATCCTGGAACGGACTGTAATTAATCGTAGAAAGGATTGGGCAAGAAGCTTGGATGATGCTCTGTGGGCATACAGAACAGCATTCAAGACCCCCATAGGGACCTCTCCATACCAGCTTGTGTATGGAAAGGCATGTCACTTGCCAGTGGAACTGGAACACAAGGCCTACTGGGCGACTAGATTCCTAAACCTTGATGCCAAGTTAGCTGGAGAAAAACGATTGCTCCAGTTAAATGAGCTAGAGGAATTTAGACTCAATGCTTTCGAGAATGCAAAAATTTACAAGGAGAAAGCAAAAAGATGGCATGATAAGAAATTGTCATCCAGAGTCTTTGAGCCAGGGCAGAAAGTTCTGCTATTTAATTCTAGGCTCAAATTATTCCCTAGGAAATTAAAATCCCGGTGGAGAGGTCCATATGTAATTACAAGTGTGTCACCATATGGATACGTAGAGCTTCAGGATAATGAATCTAACAAAAAGTTCATTGTTAATGGACAGAGAGTTAAACATTATCTTGAAGGCAACTTCGAGCAAGAATGCTCCAAATTGAGACTTGATTAGAGCTTAGTGGTAGTCCAGCTAAAGACAATAAAGAAGCGCTTGCTGGGAGGCAACCCAGCCATTTACAAAGTTTATTTACTAATTAAATAAATTTTCTTTTTTTACAGGTATGAGTCCAAGTATCTTCAAAAGGTGAAATGGTAATTGGTTGAAGCCACAGAGTTACAGGGAAATTTGGAAGCTCACTGGCGTGAAAAAGCCAGTAAGAAACACTTTGGGCGTTGAACGCCCAAAAGAAGCACCCACTGGGCGTTTAACGCCAGTAAGGGTAGCCATCTGGGCGTTAAACGCCAGAAAGGAGCATCTTCTGGGCGTTAAACGCCAGAAAGAAGCACCTTCTGGGCGTTTAACGCCAGTCTGCTAGCATCCTGGGCGTTCAGAAAAACGCCCAGTGACAAAGGACTTCCTGGCATTCAACGCCAGAAAGAAGCATCAGCTGGGCGTTGAACGCCCAGGAGAAGCAGCATTTGGGCGTTAAACGCCCAAAACATGCATCGTTTGGGCGTTTAACGCCAGGATGGTGGGGAGGAGGTAAAATTCATTTTTCTTTATAATTTTTCTAAATTTTTATGTTTCAATTCATGATTTCTTGCATAAACATGTTTCAAAATGTCATCCTTCAATTCCAAAATTTTTAATCCTAATTTCTAAAAACACTAATTTCTAAAATCCCTTTTTCAAAAATATCAAATATATCTTAATTCATAAACCCAAATCTTTTTCCAATCCAAGTCTTTTTCAAATCTTTTTCAACTCATCATATCTTTTGGATTTCGAAATTGCCTCTCCCTCTATTCCTCTCCTGTCATTTCTTTTGCTTGAGGACAAGCAAACCTCTAAGTTTGGTGTGAGCTGCCATGATCACTGAGCTAAAACTCATCAAGATCATGGCACCTAAGGGAACAAGAAGAGCAAGGATGTGAACTTAAGGGAGCTGAAGCGTCAGAAATTAATTCTTGAAGGCACCCTACAGACTAGAGGAACATCCACTTCCCAAAATACAGGTTGTTAAGTTCTAATTCTAGCTTTAACTCTGTGATAGTATTATTATAGGATTTTACCTTAGAAGTTATATAGGAGTAGTAGTAATTAGCATATCTATTTTGGTTTTATTTCCAATTAAGTTATAATTTATTTTTCCCATCATCATCAAACATGAATAAAATAGTAGATTTGTAGAATAAAGAGGCAATTTTTTTCGAGTTCTTAATAAGGAAAATTCTAATTATTTATATGTGGTGGCAATACTTTTTGTCTTCTGAATGAATGCTTGAACAGTGCATATTTTTGATCTTGTTGTTTATGAATGTTAAAATTGTTGGCTCTTGAAAGAATGATGAACAAAGAGAAATGTTATTGATGATCTGAAAAATCATGAAATTGATTCTTGAAGCAAGAAAAAGCAGTGAAAAAGCAAAAGCTTGTGAAAAAAAAAGTGGCGAAAAAAAAAATAGAAAGAAAAAGAAAAAGCAAGCAGAAAAAGCCAATAGCCCTTAAAACCAAAAGGCAAGGGTAAAAAGGATCCAAGGCTTTGAGCATCAATGGATAGGAGGGCCCAAGGAAATAAAATCCAGGCCTAAGCGGCTAAATCAAGCTGTCCCTAACCATGTGCTTGTGTCATGAAGGTCCAAGTGAAAAGCTTGAGACTGAGTGGTTAAAGTCGTGATCCAAAGCAAAAAGAGTGTGCTTAAGAGCTCTGGACACCTCTAACTGGGGACTCTAGCAAAGCTGAGTCACAATCTGAAAAGGTTCACCCAGTTATGTGTCTGTGGCATTTGTGTATCCGGTGGTAATACTGGAAAACAAAGTGCTTAGGGCCACGGCCAAGACTCATAAAAGTAGCTGTGTTCAAGAATCAACATACTTAACTAGGAAAATCAATAATACTATCTGACTTCTGAGTTCCTATGGATGCCAATCATTCTGAATTTCAAAGGATAAAGTGAGATGCCAAAACTGTTTGGAAGCAAAAAGCTACTAGCCCCGCTCATCTAATTAGAATCTGAGCTTCACTTAAAACTCTGAGATATTATTGCTTCTTGATTTCTTTTTATCCTCTTTTATTCATCTAGTTGCTTGAGGACAAGCAACAGTTTAAGTTTGGTGTTGTGATGAGCGGATATTTTATACGCTTTTTGGGGGTAATTTCATGTAGATTTTAGTATGTTTTAATTAGTTTTTAGTGGAATGTTATTAGTTTTTAGGCAAAAATCATATTTCTGGACTTTACTATGAGTGTGTGTGTTTTTCTGTGATTTCAGGTATTTTCTGGCTGAAATTGAGGGAGTTGAGCAAAAATCTGACTTAGGCTGAAAAAGGACTGCTGATGTTGTTGGATCCTGACCTCCCTGCACTCGGAATGGATTTTCTGGAGCTACAGAAGTCCAATGGGCGGGCTCTCAACGGCGTTGGAAAGTAGACATCTAGGGCTTTCCAGAAATATATAATAGTCCATACTTTGTGCGAAGATAGACAACGTAACTTGGCGTTGAACGCCAAGTTCATGCTGCTGTCTGGAGTTAAACGCCAGGAAAACGTCATGATCCGGAGTTGAACGCCCAAAACACGTCATAACCTGAAGTTTAACGCCAAGAAAGGCCTCTACTCGTGGATAGCTTTAGTCTCAGCCCCAGCACACACCAAGTGGGCCCCAGAAGTGGATTTCTGCACCAATTATCTTAGTTTACTCATTTTCTGTAAACCTAGGTTTCTAGTTTACTATTTAAACACCTTTTAGAGACTTATCTTGTACCTCATGACATTTTCAGATCTGAATTACATACTTTATGACGGCATGAGTCTCCAAACTCCATTGTTGGGGGTGAGGAGCTCTGCAGCGTCTCGATGATTTAATACAATTCCTTTGTTTTCCATTCAAACACGCTTGTTCTTATCTAAGATGTTCATTCGCGCTTAATTGTGAAGAAGGTGATGAGCCGTGACACTCATCACCTTCCTCAATCCATGAACGTGTGCCTGACAACCACCTCCGTTCTACATCAGATTGAATGAATGTCTCTTAGATTCCTTAATCAGAATCTTTGTGGTATAAGCCGGATCGATGGCGGCATTCATGAGAATCCGGAAAGTCTAAACCTTGTCTGTGGTATTCCGAGTAGGATTCCGGGATTGAATGACTGTGACGTGCTTCAAACTCCTGAGGGCTGGGCGTTAGTGACAGACGCAAAAGAATCAATGGATTCTATTCCAACCTGATTGAGAACCGACAGATGATTAGCCGTGCTGTGACAGAGCATAGGAACGTTTTCACTGAGAGGATGGGAAGTAGCCACTGACAACGGTGACACCCTACATAGAGCTTGCCATGGAAGGAGCCTTGCGTGTGTTGAAGGATTTCAAGGAAGAGTTGAAGTCAGAGGACAAAGCATCTCCAAAACTCCAACATATTCCCCATTACTGCACAACAAGTAACACTATTATTCTCTATTATTTTAACTTACAATTTTAAATACTTTGACTTCTTACAACTAAATCCAAATAACTTTATTGGCCTCCTGACTAAGATTAATAAAATAAACATTGATTGCTTCAAACCAATAATCTCCGTGGGATCGACCCTTACTCACGTAAGGTATTACTTGGACGACCCAGTGCACTTGCTGGTTAGTTGTGCGAATCACAAATTCGTGCACCAAGTTTTTGGCGCCGTTGCCGGGGATTATTGAGTTTGAACAATTGAAGGCATATTTTATCTCTTAGATCAGGAATAATTTATTTTTATAGAGTCATTAAATTCTGATAGGATAATTTCTTTTCAAAAATTTCTTTTCAAAAAAAAATTTATTTTTCTTAATTAATTGTTAATTTTTCGTGAGTCTAGTGTCTTATTCTAAGTTTGGTGTTAATTGCATATTTGATATTTTTCTTTAAATTTTCGAACTTGTGTTCTTTGTTCTTCATTGATCTTCAAGTTGTTCTTGGTTATTTTTCTTGTTTGATCTTGATTTTTTCTTGTTTTGTGTCTTTTCTTGTTTTTCTTGTGCTTTTTCAAAACATTAACTTTCAAAAATTATACTTTTATCCACAAAAATAATACATCTTTAAAATACATTACATTTTTAACTCAGTTGGTTATAGCGTTGGCTTATGTTCTTGGCAATTGGGCACCAGTTCTTTTGAAAATCTTTTTCAAAAATAATTTTTCTTGATTTAATCTGTGCCAAACTTTAAGTTTGGTGTTTTCTTGTTAATTTTGATATAATTTTCGAAAATTTGTCTTGGTTTTCTAAAAATTTTAAGTTTGGTGTTCTTTCTTTTGTTCTTGGTGTTCTTGTGAATCTTCAAGGTGTTCTTGAGTCTTTCTTGTGCTCTGATCTTAAAATTTTTAAGTTTGGTGTTCCTTGGTGTTAATTGCATATTTGATATTTTTCTTTAAATTTTCGAACTTGTGTTCTTTGTTCTTCATTGATCTTCAAGTTGTTCTTGGTTATTTTTCTTGTTTGATCTTGATTTTTTCTTGTTTTGTGTCTTTTCTTGTTTTTCTTGTGCTTTTTCAAAACATTAACTTTCAAAAATTATACTTTTATCCACAAAAATAATACATCTTTAAAATACATTACATTTTTAACTCAGTTGGTTATAGCGTTGGCTTATGTTCTTGGCAATTGGGCACCAGTTCTTTTGAAAATCTTTTTCAAAAATAATTTTTCTTGATTTAATCTGTGCCAAACTTTAAGTTTGGTGTTTTCTTGTTAATTTTGGTATAATTTTCGAAAATTTGTCTTGGTTTTCTAAAAATTTTAAGTTTGGTGTTCTTTCTTTTGTTCTTGGTGTTCTTGTGAATCTTCAAGGTGTTCTTGAGTCTTTCTTGTGCTCTGATCTTAAAATTTTTAAGTTTGGTGTTCCTTGGTGTTTTCCCTCCAAAAATTTTCGAAAATAAGGAGCATTGGATGGAAAAATTTTAAGTCTTGTGTCTTTTGTGTATTTTTCTCTTTCATCATAAAATTCAAAATACAAAAAATATATCTTTTCTAACTAATTTTAAACTTTATTTTCGAGAATTTTCTATAAAAATTCAAATTTCAATTTCAAAATATTTTCAATTTCTTCTTTTTGTTTCATTTTTATTTTATCTTTTAAAAAAAATAATAAAAAAATATATAAATTTTTTATAAAATAAATAATATCAACATACATATCATCTCTTTTATTCCATCATGGAATTAAGTGGGAATGAACAGTCCAGGAGGACTCTGGTCATATGCTAACCCCACTACTGCTTCATATGGGAGTAGTATCTGTATACCCTCCATTGGAGTTAGTAGCTTTGAGTTGAACCCTCAGCTCATTATCATGGTGCAGCAAAACTGCCAGTATTCTGGTCTTCCACAGGAAGAACCTACAGAGTTTCTGGCACAATTCCTACAAATTGCTGACACAGTACATGATAAAGAAGTGGATCAGGATGTCTACAGATTATTACTGTTTCCATTTGCTGTAAAAGATCAAGCTAAGAGGTGGTTAAATAACCAGCCTAAGAACAGCATAAAAACATGGAAACAGCTGTCAGAAAAATTCCTGAATCACTATTTCCCTCCAAAACGGATGACACAGCTAAGGCTAAGCATCCAAGGCTTCAAACAAGGAGATAATGAATCCCTTTATGATGCCTGGGAGAGATACAGAGAGATGCTAAGAAAATGCCCCTCTGAAATATTTTCAGAATGGGTGCAATTAGACATCTTCTACTATGGGCTTACAGAAAAAGCTCAGATTTCTCTAGACCACTCAGCTGGTGGATCTATACATATGAGAAAAACAATTGAAGAAGCTCAAGAGCTCATTGATACAGTTGCCAGAAATCAGCATCTGTACCTAAGAAGTGAATCTTCCATGAAAGAAGAAGCTAAAACAGTAACTGCAGAACTCAGTCCGGTGGATCAGGCTAATGAAATTAATCAGCAATTGGACTTTCTAACTCAGCAGCTAGTCGAATTCAAGGAAATATTACAGGAAACAAGAATGGCTAACAGGAATATGGAAGTGCAATTAAAGCAGACAGAAAAACAACTGTTAAAACAAATAGCAGAAGAATGCCAAGCAGTTCAATTAAGAAGTGGGAAAACATTAAATACCTCACTTCAAAGCAGCAGGAAGCCAAGAAATGAACAGATGTCTACTCAAAATCCCTCTGAGGACAATCAGAGCCCAGAGAGGAATGATGCTGGCGCTGAACGCCCAGACCATGCTCATTCCTGGCGTTCAACGCCAGAAACAAGCATGAATCTGGCGTTGAACGCCCAAAGGGAACATGGTTCTGGCGTTCAAACGCCAGTAAAAATAAGGAAGTGGCGTCTAACGCCACTCCAGCTTCCACCCCTGGCATTCAAATGCCAGTGGGTGATCAGTCACATACAAGTGCTGATGACAACCTTTCTAAAAAGGCTTCCCAACCCACTTCTGTAAGTAATAAACCTGCAGCAACTAAGGTTGAGGAATATAAAGCCAAAATGCCTTATCCTCAAAAACTCCGCCAAGCGGAACAGGATAAGCAATTTGCCCGCTTTGCAGACTATCTCAGGACTCTTGAAATAAAGATCCCGTTTGCAGAAGTGCTTGAGCAAATACCCTCTTATGCTAAGTTCATGAAAGAGATCTTAAGTCATAAGAAGGATTGGAGGGAAACTGAAAAAGTTTACCTCACTGAAGAATGCAGTGCAGTCATTCTGAAAAGCTTACCTGAGAAGCTTAAAGATCCTGGGAGCTTTATGATACCATGCACATTAGAGGGTACTTGTACCAAGCAAGCTTTATGTGATCTTGGGGCAAGTATCAACCTAATACCTGCATCTACTATCAGAAAGCTTGGTTTGACTGAAGAAATCAAACCAACCAGGATATGTCTTCAACTTGCTGATGGCTCCATTAAATACCCATCAGGCGTGATTGAAGACATGATTGTCAAGGTTGGGCCATTTGCCTTTCCTACTGACTTTGTGGTGCTGGAAATGGAGGAGCACAAGAGTGCAACTCTCATTCTAGGAAGACCTTTCCTAGCAACTGGCCGAACCCTCATTGACGTCCAAAAAGGGGAAGTAACCTTGAGAGTCAATGAGGAGGAGTTCAAATTGAATGTTGTCAAGGCCATGCAACATCCAGACACCCCAAATGACTGCATGAGTGTTGATATTATTGACTCTCTGGTAAGAGAGGTCAATATGGCTGAGAGTCTTGAATCAGAGCTAGATGACATCGTTCAGCCTGATCTTGAGGAATCAGAGAGAATAGTAGAACCTCTGAAAATCCCTCAGGAAGAGGAGAAACCTCCTAAACCCGAGCTCAAACCATTACCACCATCCCTAAAATATGCATTCTTGGGAGAAGGTGATACCTTTCCTGTAATCATAAGCTCTACCTTAGAGCCACAGGAAGAGGAAGCACTAATTCAAGTGCTAAGGACACACAAGACAGCTCTTGGGTGGTCCATTAGTGATCTCAAGGGCATTAGCCCAGCCAGATGCATGCACAAAATCTTGCTGGAGGATGACGCCAAGCCAGTGGTTCAACCACAAAGGCGGCTGAATCCAGCCATGAAGGAAGTGGTGCAAAAGGAGGTCACTAAATTACTAGAGGCTGGGATTATTTATCCTATTTCTGACAGCCCCTGGGTAAGCCCTGTCCAAGTCGTCCCTAAAAAGGGAGGCATGACAGTGGTTCACAATGAAAAAAATGAACTGGTTCCTACAAGAACAGTTACAGGGTGGCGTATGTGTATTGATTATAGAAGGCTCAATACAGCCACCAGAAAGGATCATTTTCCTTTACCATTCATAGACCAGATGCTAGAAAGACTAGCAGGTCATGAATACTACTACTTCCTGGATGGATATTCAGGTTATAATCAAATTGCAGTAGACCCCCAGGATCAGGAGAAAACAGCATTCACATGTCCTTCTGGAGTATTTGCATACAGAAGGATGCCATTTGGCCTGTGCAATGCACCTGCAACCTTTCAGAGGCGCATGCTCTCAATTTTCTCTGATATGGTGGAAAAATTTCTGGAAGTCTTCATGGATGACTTTTCAGTGTTTGGAGACTCATTCAGCTCCTGCCTTAACCATTTAGCACTTGTTCTAAAGAGATGCCAAGAGACTAACCTGGTTTTAAACTGGGAGAAGTGTCACTTTATGGTGACTGAAGGAATTGTCCTTGGGCACAAAATCTCGAACAAGGGGATAGAGGTGGATCAAGCTAAGGTAGAGGTAATTGAAAAATTACCACCACCTACCAATGTTAAGGCAATCAGAAGCTTTCTAGGGCATGCAGGATTCTATAGGAGGTTTATAAAGGACTTTTCAAAAATCGCCAAACCTCTGAGCAACCTGCTAGCTGCTGACACGCCATTCATCTTTGATAAAGAGTGTCTGCAGGCATTTGAGACTCTGAAAGCTAAATTGGTTACAGCACCAATCATCTCTGCACCAGACTGGACATTACCATTTGAATTGATGTGTGATGCCAGTGACCATGCCATTGGTGCAGTGATGGGACAGAGGCATGACAAGCTTCTGCACGTCATTTATTATGCCAGCCGTGTTCTAAATGATGCACAGAAGAATTACACAACCACAGAAAAAGAGCTACTTGCAGTGGTTTACGCCATTGATAAATTCAGATCCTATTTAGTAGGATCAAAAGTGATTGTGTACACTGATCATGCTGCTCTTAAATATCTACTCACAAAGCAGGATTCAAAACCCAGACTCATAAGATGGGTATTGCTTTTGCAAGAGTTTGATATAGAAATAAGAGACAGAAAAAGGACAGAGAATCAAGTAGCAGATCACCTGTCCCGAATAGAACCAGTAGAAGGGGCGTCCCTCCCTCTCACTGAGATCTCTGAAACTTTTCCAGATGAGCAACTCTTTGCCGTCCAGGAAGTGCCATGGTTTGCAGACATTGCAAACTACAAGGCAGTAAGATTCATACCCAAAGAGTACAGTAGGCTGCAATCAAAGAAATTGATCACAGATACAAAGTACTATCTTTGGGATGAACCATATCTCTTCAAGAGATGTGCAGACGGAGTAATCCGTAGATGTGTGCCTAAAGAAGAAGCGCAGAAAATTCTATGGCATTGCCATGGATCACAGTATGGAGGACATTTTGGAAGTGAGCGAACAGCCACAAGAGTCCTCCAATGTGGCTTCTACTGGCCTACTCTCTATAAAGATTCCCGAGCATTTGTACTTAATTGTGACAGTTGCCAAAGATCTGGCAATCTGCCTCACAGTTATGCCATGCCTCAACAAGGAATCTTGGAGATTGAGTTGTTTGATGTATGGGGTATTGACTTCATGGGACCTTTCCCACCATCATACTCAAACACTTATATTCTGGTGGCAGTGGATTATGTATCCAAATGGGTGGAGGCTATTGCAACACCCACTAATGACACTAAAACAGTGTTAAAATTCCTCCAGAAACATATCTTCAGCAGATTTGGTATCCCCAGAGTATTAATCAGTGATGGGGGCACTCATTTCTGCAATAAACAGCTTTACTCTGCTCTGGTACGTTATGGAGTTAGCCACAGGGTAGCTACTCCATATCACCCACAGACTAATGGGCAAGCTGAAGTCTCAAATAGAGAACTTAAAAGAATCCTGGAACGGACTGTAATTAATCGTAGAAGGATTGGGCAAGAAGCTTGGATGATGCTCTGTGGGCATACAGAACAGCATTCAAGACCCCCATAGGGACCTCTCCATACCAGCTTGTGTATGGAAAGGCATGTCACTTGCCAGTGGAACTGGAACACAAGGCCTACTGGGCGACCAGATTCCTAAACCTTGATGCCAAGTTAGCTGGAGAAAAACGATTGCTCCAGTTAAATGAGCTAGAGGAATTTAGACTCAATGCTTTCGAGAATGCAAAAATTTACAAGGAGAAAGCAAAAAGATGGCATGATAAGAAATTGTCATCCAGAGTCTTTGAGCCAGGGCAGAAAGTTCTGCTATTTAATTCTAGGCTCAAATTATTCCCTGGGAAATTAAAATCCCGGTGGAGAGGTCCATATGTAATTACAAGTGTGTCACCATATGGATACGTAGAGCTTCAGGATAATGAATCTAACAAAAAGTTCATTGTTAATGGACAGAGAGTTAAACATTATCTTGAAGGCAACTTCGAGCAAGAATGCTCCAAATTGAGACTTGATTAGAGCTCAGTGGTAGTCCAGCTAAAGACAATAAAGAAGCGCTTGCTGGGAGGCAACCCAGCCATTTACAAAGTTTATTTACTAATTAAATAAATTTTCTTTTTTTACAGGTATGAGTCCAAGTATCTTCAAAAGGTGAAATGGTAATTGGTTGAAGCCACAGAGTTACAGGGAAATTTGGAAGCTCACTGGCGTGAAAAAGCCAGTAAGAAACACTTTGGGCGTTGAACGCCCAAAAGAAGCACCCACTGGGCGTTTAACGCCAGTAAGGGTAGCCATCTGGGCGTTAAACGCCAGAAAGGAGCATCTTCTGGGCGTTAAACGCCAGAAAGAAGCACCTTCTGGGCGTTTAACGCCAGTCTGCTAGCATCCTGGGCGTTCAGAAAAACGCCCAGTGACAAAGGACTTCCTGGCGTTCAACGCCAGAAAGAAGCATCAGCTGGGCGTTGAACGCCCAGGAGAAGCAGCATTTGGGCGTTAAACGCCCAAAACATGCATCGTTTGGGCGTTTAACGCCAGGATGGTGGGGAGGAGGTAAAATTCGTTTTTCTTTATAATTTTTCTAAATTTTTATGTTTCAATTCATGATTTCTTGCATAAACATGTTTCAAAATGTCATCCTTCAATTCCAAAATTTTTAATCCTAATTTCTAAAAACACTAATTTCTAAAATCCCTTTTTCAAAAATATCAAATATATCTTAATTCATAAACCCAAATCTTTTTCCAATCCAAGTCTTTTTCAAATCTTTTTCAACTCATCATATCTTTTGGATTTCGAAATTGCCTCTCCCTCTATTCCTCTCCTGTCATTTCTTTTGCTTGAGGACAAGCAAACCTCTAAGTTTGGTGTGAGCTGCCATGATCACTGAGCTAAAACTCATCAAGATCATGGCACCTAAGGGAACAAGAAGAGCAAGGATGTGAACTTAAGGGAGCTGAAGCGTCAGAAATTAATTCTTGAAGGCACCCTACAGACTAGAGGAACATCCACTTCCCAAAATACAGGTTGTTAAGTTCTAATTCTAGCTTTAACTCTGTGATAGTATTATTATAGGATTTTACCTTAGAAGTTATATAGGAGTAGTAGTAATTAGCATATCTATTTTGGTTTTATTTCCAATTAAGTTATAATTTATTTTTCCCATCATCATCAAACATGAATAAAATAGTAGATTTGTAGAATAAAGAGGCAATTTTTTTGAGTTCTTAATAAGGAAAATTCTAATTATTTATATGTGGTGACAGTACTTTTTGTCTTCTGAATGAATGCTTGAACAGTGCATATTTTTGATCTTGTTGTTTATGAATGTTAAAATTGTTGGCTCTTGAAAGAATGATGAACAAGAGAAATGTTATTGATGATCTGAAAAATCATGAAATTGATTCTTGAAGCAAGAAAAAGCAGTGAAAAAGCAAAAGCTTGTGAAAAAAAAAGTGGCGAAAAAAAATAGAAAGAAAAAGAAAAAGCAAGCAGAAAAAGCCAATAGCCCTTAAAACCAAAAGGCAAGGGTAAAAAGGATCCAAGGCTTTGGGCATCAATGGATAGGAGGGCCCAAGGAAATAAAATCCAGGCCTAAGCGGCTAAATCAAGCTGTCCCTAACCATGTGCTTGTGTCATGAAGGTCCAAGTGAAAAGCTTGAGACTGAGTGGTTAAAGTCGTGATCCAAAGCAAAAAGAGTGTGCTTAAGAGCTCTGGACACCTCTAACTGGGGACTCTAGCAAAGCTGAGTCACAATCTGAAAAGGTTCACCCAGTTATGTGTCTGTGGCATTTGTGTATCCGGTGGTAATACTGGAAAACAAAGTGCTTAGGGCCACGGCCAAGACTCATAAAAGTAGCTGTGTTCAAGAATCAACATACTTAACTAGGAAAATCAATAATACTATCTGACTTCTGAGTTCCTATGGATGCCAATCATTCTGAATTTCAAAGGATAAAGTGAGATGCCAAAACTGTTTGGAAGCAAAAAGCTACTAGCCCCGCTCATCTAATTAGAATCTGAGCTTCACCTAAAACTCTGAGATATTATTGCTTCTTGATTTCTTTTTATCCTCTTTTATTCATCTAGTTGCTTGAGGACAAGCAACAGTTTAAGTTTGGTGTTGTGATGAGCGGATATTTTATACGCTTTTTGGGGGAAATTTCATGTAGATTTTAGTATGTTTTAATTAGTTTTTAGTGGAATGTTATTAGTTTTTAGGCAAAAATCATATTTCTGGACTTTACTATGAGTGTGTGTGTTTTTCTGTGATTTCAGGTATTTTCTGGCTGAAATTGAGGGAGTTGAGCAAAAATCTGACTTAGGCTGGAAAAGGACTGCTGATGCTGTTGGATCCTGACCTCCCTGCACTCGGAATGGATTTTCTGGAGCTACAAGAGTCCAATGGGCGGGCTCTCAACGGCGTTGGAAAGTAGACATCCAGGGCTTTCCAGAAATATATAATAGTCCATACTTTGTGCGAAGATAGACAACGTAACTTGGCGTTGAACGCCAAGTTCATGCTGCTGTCTGGAGTTAAACGCCAGGAAAACGTCATGATCCGGAGTTGAACGCCCAAAACACGTCATAACCTGAAGTTTAACGCCAAGAAAGGCCTCTACTCGTGGATAGCTTTAGTCTCAGCCCCAGCACACACCAAGTGGGCCCCAGAAGTGGATTTCTGCACCAATTATCTTAGTTTACTCATTTTCTGTAAACCTAGGTTTCTAGTTTACTATTTAAACAACTTTTAGAGACTTATCTTGTACCTCATGACATTTTCAGATCTGAATTACATACTTTGTGACGGCATGAGACTCTAAACTCCATTGTTGGGGGTGAGGAGCTCTGCAGCGTCTCGATGATTTAATACAATTCCTTTGTTTTCCATTCAAACACGCTTGTTCTTATCTAAGATGTTCATTCGCGCTTAATTGTGAAGAAGGTGATGAGCCGTGACACTCATCACCTTCCTCAATCCATGAACGTGTGCCTGACAACCACCTCCGTTCTACATCAGATTGAATGAATGTCTCTTAGATTCCTTAATCAGAATCTTTGTGGTATAAGCCGGATCGATGGCGGCATTCATGAGAATCCGGAAAGTCTAAACCTTGTCTGTGGTATTCCGAGTAGGATTCTGGGATTGAATGACTGTGACGTACTTCAAACTCCTGAGGGCTGGGCGTTAGTGACAGACGCAAAAGAATCAATGGATTCTATTCCAACCTGATTGAGAACCGACAGATGATTAGCCGTGCTGTGACAGAGCATAGGAACGTTTTCACTGAGAGGATGGGAAGTAGCCACTGACAACGGTGACACCCTACATAGAGCTTGCCATGGAAGGAGCCTTGCGTGTGTTGAAGGATTTCAAGGAAGAGTTGAAGTCAGAGGACAAAGCATCTCCAAAACTCCAACATATTCCCATTACTGCACAACAAGTAACACTATTATTCTCTATTATTTTAACTTACAATTTTAAATACTTTGACTTCTTACAACTAAATCCAAATAACTTTATTGGCCTCCTGACTAAGATTAATAAAATAAACATTGATTGCTTCAAACCAATAATCTCCGTGGGATCGACCCTTACTCACGTAAGGTATTACTTGGACGACCCAGTGCACTTGCTGGTTAGTTGTGCGAATCACAAATTCGTGTACCAAGTTTTTGGCGCCGTTGCCGGGGATTATTGAGTTTGAACAATTGAAGGCATATTTTATCTCTTAGATCAGGAATAATTTATTTTTATAGAGTCATTAAATTCTGATAGGATAATTTCTTTTCAAAAATTTCTTTTCAAAAAAAAATTATTTTTCTTAATTAATTGTTAATTTTTCGTGAGTCTAGTGTCTTATTCTAAGTTTGGTGTTAATTGCATATTTGATATTTTTCTTTAAATTTTCGAACTTGTGTTCTTTGTTCTTCATTGATCTTCAAGTTGTTCTTGGTTATTTTTCTTGTTTGATCTTGATTTTTTCTTGTTTTGTGTCTTTTCTTGTTTTTCTTGTGCTTTTTCAAAACATTAACTTTCAAAAATTATACTTTTATCCACAAAAATAATACATCTTTAAAATACATTACATTTTTAACTCAGTTGGTTATAGCGTTGGCTTATGTTCTTGGCAATTGGGCACCAGTTCTTTTGAAAATCTTTTTCAAAAATAATTTTTCTTGATTTAATCTGTGCCAAACTTTAAGTTTGGTGTTTTCTTGTTAATTTTGGTATAATTTTCGAAAATTTGTCTTGGTTTTCTAAAAATTTTAAGTTTGGTGTTCTTTCTTTTGCTCTTGGTGTTCTTGTGAATCTTCAAGGTGTTCTTGAGTCTTTCTTGTGCTCTGATCTTAAAATTTTTAAGTTTGGTGTTCCTTGGTGTTTTCCCTCCAAAAATTTTCGAAAATAAGGAGCATTGGATCTAAAAATTTTAAGTCTTGTGTCTTTTGTGTGTTTTTCTCTTTCATCATAAAATTCAAAATTCAAAAAATATATCTTTTCTAACTAATTTTAAACTTTATTTTCGAGAATTTTCTATAAAAATTCAGATTTCAATTTCAAAATATTTTCAATTCTTCTTTTTGTTTCGTTTTATTTTATCTTTTAAAAAAATAATAAAAAAATATATAAATTTTTATAAAATAAATAATATCAACATACATATCATCTCTTTTATTCCATCATGGAATTAAGTGGGAATGAACAGTCCAGGAGGACTCTGGGTCATATGCTAACCCCACTACTGCTTCATATGGGAGTAGTATCTGTATACCCTCCATTGGAGTTAGTAGCTTTGAGTTGAACCCTCAGCTCATTATCATGGTGCAGCAAAACTGCCAGTATTCTGGTCTTCCACAGGAAGAACCTACAGAGTTTCTGGCACAATTCCTACAAATTGCTGACACAGTACATGATAAAGAAGTGGATCAGGATGTCTACAGATTATTACTGTTTCCATTTGCTGTAAAAGATCAAGCTAAGAGGTGGTTAAATAACCAGCTAAGAACAGCATAAAAACATGGAAACAGCTGTCAGAAAAATTCCTGAATCACTATTTCCCTCCAAAACGGATGACACAGCTAAGGCTAAGCATCCAAGGCTTCAAACAAGGAGATAATGAATCCCTTTATGATGCCTGGGAGAGATACAGAGAGATGCTAAGAAAATGCCCTCTGAAATGTTTTCAGAATGGGTGCAATTAGACATCTTCTACTATGGGCTTACAGAAAAAGCTCAGATTTCTCTAGACCACTCAGCTGGTGGATCTATACATATGAGAAAAACAATTGAAGAAGCTCAAGAGCTCATTGATACAGTTGCCAGAAATCAGCATCTGTACCTAAGAAGTGAATCTTCCATGAAAGAAGAAGCTAAAACAGTAACTGCAGAACTCAGTCCGGTGGATCAGGCTAATGAATTAATCAGCAATTGGACTTTCTAACTCAGCAGCTAGCCGAATTCAAGGAAATATTACAGGAAACAAGAATGGCTAACAGGAATATGGAAGTGCAATTAAAGCAGACAGAAAAACAACTGTTAAAACAAATAGCAGAAGAATGCCAAGCAGTTCAATTAAGAAGTGGGAAAACATTAAATACCTCACTTCAAAGCAGCAGGAAGCCAAGAAATGAACAGATGTCTACTCAAAATCCCTCTGAGGACAATCAGAGCCCAGAGAGGAATGATGCTGGCGCTGAACGCCCAGACCATGCTCATTCCTGGCGTTCAACGCCAGAAACAAGCATGAATCTGGCGTTGAACGCCCAAAGGGAACATGGTTCTGGCATTCAAACGCCAGTAAAAATAAGGAAGTGGCGTCTAACGCCACTCCAGCTTCCACCCCTGGCATTCAAATGCCAGTGGGTGATCAGTCACATACAAGTGCTGATGACAACCTTTCTAAAAAGGCTTCCCAACCCACTTTTGTAAGTAATAAACCTGCAGCAACTAGGGTTGAGGAATATAAAGCCAAAATGCCTTATCCTCAAAAACTCCGCCAAGCGGAACAGGATAAGCAATTTGCCCGCTTTGCAGACTATCTCAGGACGCTTGAAATAAAGATCCCGTTTGCAGAAGTGCTTGAGCAAATACCCTCTTATGCTAAGTTCATGAAAGAGATCTTAAGTCATAAGAAGGATTGGAGGGAAACTGAAAAAGTTTACCTCACTGAAGAATGCAGTGCAGTCATTCTGAAAAGCTTACCTGAGAAGCTTAAAGATCCTGGGAGCTTTATGATACCATGCACATTAGAGGGTACTTGTACCAAGCAAGCTTTATGTGATCTTGGGGCAAGTATCAACCTAATACCTGCATCTACTATCAGAAAGCTTGGTTTGACTGAAGAAATCAAACCAACCAGGATATGTCTTCAACTTGCTGATGGCTCCATTAAATACCCATCAGGCGTGATTGAAGACATGATTGTCAAGGTTGGGCCATTTGCCTTTCCTACTGACTTTGTGGTGCTGGAAATGGAGGAGCACAAGAGTGCAACTCTCATTCTAGGAAGACCTTTCCTAGCAACTGGCCGAACCCTCATTGACGTCCAAAAAGGGGAAGTAACCTTGAGAGTCAATGAGGAAGAGTTCAAATTGAATGTTGTCAAGGCCATGCAACATCCAGACACCCCAAATGACTGCATGAGTGTTGATATTATTGACTCTCTGGTAAGAGAGGTCAATATGGCTGAGAGTCTTGAATCAGAGCTAGATGACATCGTTCAGCCTGATCTTGAGGAATCAGAGAGAATAGTAGAACCTCTGAAAATCCCTCAGGAAGAGAGAAACTCCTAAACCGAGCTCAAACCATACCATCTAAATCATTCTGGAGGTATACTCTAATAAGTTATAGACAAAAAAAAATTAATGTAAAAAAAACTCTTGTTCATATATTCAAGGATTAGAGATGCATGACATCTAGATACACCAGTTACACCGCTGATACCATGAAGGAAGTGGTGCAAAAGGAGGTCACTAAATTACTAGAGGCTGGGATTATTTATCCTATTTCTGACAGCCCCTGCGGTAAGCCCCTGTCC